>NC_056437.1:27633393-27635893 GCF_018296145.1 Oncorhynchus tshawytscha | reverse complement strand
TGAAAGAGTTGCAAAATCTGGACCCTACAAATCAGCTGGGCTAGACAATCTGGACCCTCTCTTTCTAAAATTATCCACCACAATTGTGGCAACCCCTATTACTAGCCTGTTCAACCTCTCTTTCGTATTGTCCGAGATCTCCAAAGATTGGAAAGCTGCCGCGGTCATCCCCCACTTCAAAGGGGGAGACACTCTAGACCCAAACTGTTAAGGTCTTCGAAAGCCAAGTTACCAAACAGATCACCGACCATTTTGAATCCCACCGTACCTTCTCCGCTATGCAATCTGATTTCCAAGCTGATCATAGGTGCACCTCAACCACACTCAAGGTCCTAAATGATTTCATAACCGAAAAGACAATACTGTGCACAATACTGCACAATACTGTGCAGCCGTATTCATCGACCTGGCCAAGGCTTTCGACGTCAATCCCCGCATTCTTATCGGCGGACTCAACAGCTTCTCAAATGACTGCCTTGCCTGGTTCACCAACTACTTCCCAGACAGAGTTCAGTGTGTCAAATCGGAGGGCCTGTTGTCCGGACCTCTGGCAGTCTCTATGGGGATGCCACAGGGTTCAATTCTTGGGCCGACTCTTTTCTCTGTATACATCAATGATGTCACTCTTGCTGCTGGTGATTCTCTGATCCACCTCTATGCACCATTATGTATACGTCTGGACCTTCTTTGGACACTGTTAACTAACCTCCAAACGAGCTTCAATGCCATACAACTCTCCTTCTGTGGCCTCCAACTGCTCTTAAACGCAAGTAAAACTAAATGCGTGCTCTTCAACTGATCGCTGCCCACACCTGCCTGCCCATCCAGCATCACTACTCTGGACGGTTCTGACTTAGAATATGTGGACAATTGCAAATACCTAGGTGTCTGGTTATACTGTAAACTCTCCTTCCAGACTCACATTAAGCATCTCCAATCCAAAATTAAATCTAGAGTCGGCTTCCGATTTCGCAACAAAGCCTCCTTCACTCATGCTGCCAAACATACCCTCCTAAAACTGACCATCCTACCGATCCTTGACTTCTTTGATGTCATTTACAAAATAGCATAGAACACTCTACTCAGCAAATTGGATGCAGTCTATCACAGTGCCATCCGTTTTGTCACCAAAGCCCCATATACTTCCCACTACTGCGACCTACATGCTCTCATTGGCTGGCCCACGAGAGCCAGCCAACGAAAGCCCCGCCTTATCTCAGCTCACTGGTCACCATAGCAGCACCCACCTGTATCACTCGCTCCAGCAGGGATATTTCACTGGTCACCCCCAAAGCCTATTCCTCCTTTGGCCACCTTTCCTTCCAGTTCTCTGCTGCCAGTGACTGGAACGAATTGCAAAAATCACTGAAGCTGGAGACTCATATCTCCCTCACTAACTTTAAACATCAGCTGTCAGAGCAGCTCACAGATAATTTCACCAGTACATAGCCCATCTACAAATTGCCCATCCACCTACCTCGTCCTCATATTGTTATTTTTTCCTTCTCCTTTGCACCCCACTATCTCTACTTGCACATTCATCTTCTGCACATCTATTACTCCAGTGTTTAATTGCTAAATTGTAATTACTTCGCTACTACAGCCTATTTATTGCCTTACCTCCCTAATCTTACCTCATTTGCACACACTGTATATAGATTTTTTTATATTGTGTTATTGACTGTAACCTTGTTTATTCCATGTGTAACATGTGTGTTGTTGTTTTTTGTCGCACTGCTTGCTTTATCTTGGTCAGGTCGCAGTTGTAAATGAGAACTTGTTCTCAGCTGGCCTACCTGGTTAAATGAAGGTGAAATAAAAAATAAAAAAATAATTTAAAAAGTGGGAACATATAGCAACATTCAATCAGACTTGTGAGTTAAAACATGTTTGAATATTTCTCCTTCTTGGTGTCTTCACATATATGGACACAGTTATTTTTGGAGGATTGAGCTTTATGAGCTCCTTATTGGTGGAAAACCAATAGAAACCATAGTTAAATAAAGAGTGAAATTACATTTTCAGAGAAGTGTGTGTTGTCTTGAATGTTTGTATGTGTGTGTTTGTGTGTATGTATGTGTGTGTATAACGGGTGATAAATGCCACAAATTAACCGTTGAACGTGTGAACACGTGAATGTGTGAAAGTGTATTTTTTTAACTTGAAAGTGTGACTTGCACGCCAGCAATCCCAGTTGATTGGTGTGTGTCACCAGCAAAGCACCCCCACACCATAGCACCTCCTCCTCCGTGCATCACAGTGGGAACTACACATGCAGAGATCATGTGTTCACTTACTCTGCGTCTCACAAAGACATGGCGGTTGGAACCAAAAATCTCCAGTTTTGACTCTACAGACCAAAGGATAGATTTCCACCGGTCTAATGTCCATTGCTTGTATTTCTTGGCCCAAGCAAGTCCTTTAGTAGTGGTTTCTTTGCAGCAATTTGACCATGAAGGCCTGATTCACACAGTCTCCTCTGAACAGTTGATGTTGAGAT
>NC_056437.1:26130893-26145893 GCF_018296145.1 Oncorhynchus tshawytscha | reverse complement strand
GCCCCACTCCTAAACGGACCAAAGAAAAAATCTTCCTCATCAATCCACACACAACACCCCACAATGACAACGAGAAAACAGCTCCCCAAACCTGCCCCCGCCCCGCCACCATGGGGCACCGCGTGCAGACCGGCGAGAAAAAAACAACCTAATCCATTCTAGAACAAGGCCACAACGCAACAAGATGCGGAAAAGTTGAAGGGGCGTGAACCCCTCCGAACACACTGCACACACAATAAAGAAAGAAAGAAAAGGAAATCAACTTTTCATTTTTCAGTCTATCAATATCGTTAGTGATATTCAGTAATAGCCAAGCAGGATTTGCAGGCATTGTGGTACCCAGAATATCCTAGTCTTTTCCATTACCTTCTGCAAAAGGTATGCGAGCTTGGACAGTCAGAGAACATATGGATCCTATCACCTAAATGTAACAGTTTGACTTTAGTCCGTCCCCTCGCCGGGCTCAAACCAGGGACCCTCTGCACACAACTGACACCCACGAAGCATCGTTACCCATCGCTCCACATTTAGCAAGGGGAACAACTACTTCAAGGTCTCAGAGCGAGTGACGTCACCGAAACGCTATTAGCGCCCACCACCGCTAACTAGCTAGCTATTTCACATCGGTTACACTCACCCCCCTTTTGTCCTCCTCCTTTTCCGCAGCAACCAGGGTCACGGCACCAATGTAACAGTTTAACTTTAGTCCGTCGCCGACCCAGGGACCCTCTGCACACATAGACAACTGACACCCACAAAGCATCGTTACCCATCGCTCCACAAAAGCCGCGGCCCTTGCAGAGCAAGGGGAAAAACTACTTCAAGGTCTCAGAGCGAGTGATGTCACCGATTGAAACGCTATTAGCGCACACCACCGCTAACTAGCTAGCCATTTCACATCGGTTACATGTACTTGACTGACATCTCAAGCATAGACAGGATTCTATCAAACCCATTCTGATTAACCTCAGAGGAGTCCAATGAATCCTATTGAACACTTTAAATTGAATCAGCTTGGACCGGGCATCTCTCATAGGGAGGAGCATCTCTACTACACTTTAAATTGAATCAGCTTGGACCGGGCATCTCTCATAGGGAGGAGCATCTCTACTATTCCATTCCATTCCTCCTCTCCAAATGTTACCTCCAAGTCTTTTTCCCATACGGCCTATAGGCCCCTATAAGTTCCATTAAATCCACCTATAAGTGGCTATATATAAGCCCTGCGGTATATGGTAATTTACAAAGGATCTCTATCTTAACACTTACAGTGCCTTGCGAAAGTATTCGGCCCCCTTGAACTTTGCGACCTTTTGCCACATTTCAAGCTTCAAACATAAAGATATAAAACTGTATTTTTTTGTGAAGAATCAACAACAAGTAGGACACAATCATGAAGTGGAACAACATTTATTGGATATTTCAAACCTTTTTAACAAATCAAAAACGGAAAAATTGGGCGTGCAAAACTATTCAGCCCCCTTAAGTTAATACTTTGTAGCGCCACCTTTTGCTGCGATTACAGCTGTAAGTTGCTTGGGGTATGTCTCTATCAGTTTTGCACATCGAGAGGCCGAAATTTTTTCCCATTCCTCCTTGCAAAACAGCTCGAGCTCATTGAGGTTGGATGGAGAGCATTTGTGAACAGTAGTTTTCACAGATTCTCGATTGGATTCAGGTCTGGACTTTGACTTGGCCATTCTAACACCTGGATATGTTTATTTTTGAACCATTCCATTGTAGATTTTGCTTTATGTTTTGGATCATTGTCTTGTTGGAAGACAAATCTCCGTCCCAGTCTCAGGTCTTTTGCAGACTCCATCAGGTTTTCTTCCAGAATGGTCCTGTATTTGGCTCCATCCATCTTCCCATTAATTTTAACCATCTTCCCTGTCCCTGCTGAAGAAAAGCAGGCCCAAACCATGATGCTGCCACCACCATGTTTGACAGTGGGGATGGTGTATTCAGGGTGATGAGCTGTGTTGCTTTTACGCCAAACATAACGGTTTGCATTGTTGCCAAAAAGTTCAATTTTGGTTTCATCTGACCAGAGCACCTTCTTCCACATGTTTGGTGTGTCTCCCAGGTGGCTTGTGGCAAACTTTAAACAACACTTTTTATGGATATCTTTAAGAAATGGCTTTCTTCTTGCCACTCTTCCATAAAGGCCAGATTTGTGCAATATACAACTGATTGTTGTCCTATGGACAGAGTCTCCCACCTCAGCTGTAGATCTCTGCAGTTCATCCAGAGTGATCATGGGCCTCTTGGCTGCATCTCTGATCAGTCTTCTCCTTGTATGATCTGAAAGTTTAGAGGGACGGCCAGGTCTTGGTAGATTTGCAGTGGTCTGATACTCCTTCAATTTCAATATTATCGCTTGCACAGTGCTCCTTGGGATGTTTAAAGCTTGGGAAATCTTTTTGTATCCAAATCCGGCTTTAAACTTCTTCACAACAGTATCTCGGACCTGCCTGGTGTGTTCCTTGTTCTTCATGATGCTCTCTGCGCTTGTATCATCATTAGTCATTTAGGTCAACATTGGATCATTCAGAGATCCTCACTGAACTTCTGGAGAGAGTTTGCTGCACTGAAAGTAAAGGGGCTGAATAATTTTGCACGCCCAATTTTTCAGTTGTTGATTTGTTAAAAAAGTTTGAAATATCCAATAAATGTCGTTCCACTTCATGATTGTGTCCCACTTGTTGTTGATTCTTCACAAAAAAATACAGTTTTATATCTTTATGTTTGAAGCCTGAAATGTGGCAAAAGGTCGCAAAGTTCAAGGGGGCCGAATACTTTCGCAAGGCACTGTATGTACTGGGAATTTGTTGTTGTTATGTCCTACCTTAAACATACAATCTCTCAGCTGGAGATATGTCCAAAAGTCTTGTTTCTGTAAATGATACATGGACCTTAGTTCTTCAAAAGAGGTAAAAGTGTTTTCTTGATATAGACAACCAATGTTTTATCCCCTTTCTAGACCAACCTTTCCAGAAAACCATGTGTCTCCCTGTTTTCTATTTAGGGCTGTTCCATAACGAGCAGAGCTTGTCAAGAATGGTGAAGATCTCACTCTCTTATGAATCTGCCTCCATATATTTTTAGTATGGGACATTATTGGATTCTGCAGTCCCACCTTTTGTTGACTCAAATAATCTATTGCCCCCGAATGGAGCATTAAGTTTTCTTCCATGTCCACCCAAACTGGCCTATATCGAGTTCTCAAAAAAGAGAGAGCCTATTTGGGCAGCTACAAAGGCTTCTTGATATAATTGCATGTTAGGGAGCTTTAATCCTCCCTTCTCAGTCTTTGCCTGTAATCTCACTAGTTTCATCCTGGCCTTTTTACAGGCCCAAACAAACTCAGTAATCATTTTGTCTATGGATTTAAAAGTATAGACAGATATGGACGGTGGTAACATGCTGACGATGTAATTCAGTTTAGGAGCTAAGACCATCTTTATAACCTGTATCCTACCCCATAATGAGGTTTGTAGCTTATCCCAGCTCTTATACTGGAGTTGAATTTTGTTCAACAGTGGGTCAAGGTTTTCAGAAATCATGTTCTCTGACCAGGATTTAAAGCTATCCCCAGGTACCTCAAGTTTTTAGGGACCCATTGAAACCTCCAGCTGAGGAAGTCATTTCTCAGACAATGTAATGTACATTACTTCAGATTTGGTCCAGTTTACTTTATAACCCGATATCTCTGAAAATGCATTTACTAGGTCCAGTCTTATAGTTTCGGTTAATTCCTCCAAAGTAATAGGGAGGTCGAGCCAATTCCTGTCTTCCTCTGTTAGTTCAGGAAGGTTCAGAATCTGAAAGAATGCCTCTGCTTTCTGCATATCTAAAGACCGTCTGAAGTAGAAAGTTCCTGATAGAAGTCTCAAAATATATTGTTTATTCCTTTATGATGGTTAATCAGTTTACCTGTCTTATTTCTGATTCCACCTACTTGTTGATCTGTTTCTCTACATTCCAATTGACTGGCCAACAGTTTCTGCCTTTTCACCTGATTCCTACCATCTCTGCTTCAGCCTGTACAGGGAATATTATGTTTTTTTACTGAATAAAGTATTCAGCTCGTATTTGGTTTTCATCAGATTTACCAGAGAAATGTTGTTAGGATTGGACCAATATTCAACATCCAGCGATTTGAGCTCTGCTTCAAGTTGATCAATTTTCTAGTAGCTGATCGTTGTATCATTCTCTGCGTATGTAAGCTTTAAAAGCTTCCCAGACATTTACCTGTTTCGCACTATTGTTGTTTGCTTCAAAGAATACCGTAATGTGTGTTTTAAGGAATTCACAAAACATCTTGTCCTGTAAGAGACTGGTGTTCATTCGCCAACATTAACATTTTTGGCTTTCTCCAGGTTGTTATCAAATAGGTTGGGTAAAATATCTTTCACACAATCCTCCGTATTTATGTGGATTTCAGGAACCCCTCTGATCCGAAGTGGGATTCCCCGACTGTAATTTTCCTGGTATCGAAGTTGTTCTTGAAGTTTTTCGATCATAGTTGGGATGGCAGGGTAGCCTAGTGGTTAGAGTGGTGGACTTGTAAAGGTTGCAAGTTCAAATCCCATGAGCTGACAAGGTAAACATCTGTCATTCTGCCCCTGAACAGGCAGTTAATCCACTGTTCCTAGGCTGTCATTGAAAATAAGAATTTGTTCTTAACTGACTTGCCTAGTAAAAAAAACAATTGTTTCCATTTTTTCAACAGTGTCATTTAGGTGGGGGTTCTTGTCCTCCAAGATTGATATCCTCTCTCTTTGTTGTCGAGAGTGTCCACTTGTTTTCAGTGAGCCCACTGTATGTTTTATTTCAGCCACATCTTCGCCCACTTTTGCAATTTTCTCTTTGAGATTTTTGTTCATTTTGCGAATCTCATTTAGAACTGGGTCATCAGGCTGTTCTTCTCCACCATTTTCCTTGTTAGCTGCAGGTAGAGACAACATTTTAATGTTTTTCTTCAAAAGGTACTGCTTTTGTGCAATTCTAAGTTGTTTTTCCATGTAACCGATATCTTGGGACAATTAGTTTACAAAATGTGTAAGTAGGCTTTGAATAATTAGTTCAAATACAGTTGGAGCTACACAGCATCTTTAGTTAGCTGCTGCTCCTAGCCACATCTTCGCTGGAAGTCAAAATGCTGAAGTAAACAGTCTTCATGTGTTATTTTAATGGTCCTCTCAGTACAGAAATTTGGATGAGGGGAAAGGACTGAGGTACGCTAAGATGAAAGAGTAGCTTCAAGTGTCAGATCATCAACACAACTCAGCTCAGATGAATCCCCTAGCTGATGGGTGGCTATATCTATGGGATGGAAGCAGTGTGTATGTGCGCTACTGTATAGCAGGCATACTACACACTCACCACTGCCTAAACCATGTTTTATGATACACAATTACATCTTTACTGCCATTCAATACAAGGCGAAACAGTTCTCTTAATAATGTGAGAGTACAACATTGGTTGTACTTGGCACAGTCAGGCTCTGAGCACTCAGTGAGTTACACAGCAGTTCTGCTGTACGACCTGCCACTGATTTCAGAAGTCATAAACAGAGTATGAGTCAAAATGAAGGTCCAGTGAGGGGAGGGCAGTGTGTTGTGTTAATGAGGGCTGCTGCTGAGCCATGCACTGGGAGGGGAGGAGTGGGGCTGGAGGGCAGTGTGTTGTGTTAATGAGTGCTGCTGCTGAGCCATGCACTGGGAGGGGAGGAGTGGGGCTGGAGGAGGGCAGTGTGTTGTGTTAATGAGTGCTGCTGCTGAGCCATGCACTGGGAGGGGAGGAGTGGGGCTGGAGGAGGGCAGTGTGTTGTGTTAATGAGTGCTGCTGCTGAGCCATGCACTGGGAGGGGAGGAGTGGGGCTGGAGGAGGGCAGTGTGTTGTGTTAATGAGTGCTGCTGCTGAGCCATGCACTGGGAGGGGAGGAGTGGGGCTGGAGGAGGGCAGTGTGTTGTGTTAATGAGTGCTGCTGCTGAGCCATGCACTGGGAGGGGAGGAGTGGGGCTGGAGGAGGGCAGTGTGTTGTGTTAATGAGTGCTGCTGCTGAGCCATGCACTGGGAGGGGAGGAGTGGGGCTGGAGGAGGCCGGTGTGTTGTGTTAATGAGTGCTGCTGCTGAGCCATGCACTGGGAGGGGAGGAGTGGGGCTGGAGGAGGGCAGTGTGTTGTGTTAATGAGTGCTGCTGCTGATGCACTGCCAGTGTGTTGTGTTAATGAGTGCTGCTGCACTGGGAGGGGAGGAGTGGGGCTGGAGGAGGGCAGTGTGTTGTGTTAATGAGGGCTGCTGCTGAGCCATGCACTGGGAGGGAGGAGTGGGGCTGGAGGAGGGCAGTGTGTTGTGTTAATGAGTGCTGCTGCTGAGCCATGCACTGGGAGGGGAGGAGTGGGCCTGGAGGAGGGCAGTGTGTTGTGTTAATGAGTGCTGCTGCTGAGCCATGCACTGGGAGGGGAGGAGTGGGCCTGGAGGAGGGCAGTGTGTTGTGTTAATGAGTGCTGCTGCTGAGCCATGCACTGGGAGGGGAGGAGTGGGGCTGGAGCGCACTGGAGAACCATTAGTGCTCTCTACAGGAGGGAGGAGTAGAGAGAAAAGAAGAGAGGAGTGAAGGCTGGAGGAGGGCACTTGCTGAGTTTGGAACGCTGTGATAGTCAATGAGAAGAAAACAAGAGAAGACTACTCAGTCTCATAACATCAAAATCTTGCTCGCCTCCTCTCCTCTCCTGTAGGTCTGGAGCCAAAGGCAGAGCAGGTTCTGTTCCAGTCCAGTGGCTCAATAGAGGACACTGGGATAACAGCAACACTGTCTCCTCTGTCTGCCTCTCAGGCACTGGGACATCAGGCTTCACAGTGTGCCGCTGCTGTCTGGCGGCATCGCTGATCTGTCTGCAGCTCACACTGAGGATTAAGACCTGGGAGCTGATGAACGTAGCCTCTCTCACTGGCTCATGCCAGGGCCTACCACACGGCCTGCCTGTCACTGAGAATTAGCCAGGTACAGAGACACTGGCACACCGCGGTTCCCTTCCCCATTGCTGCCCACTCCTCCTCCCCTCCCAACTAGTGCTGTGGTGGTCACTAAATTTGATCAGACGGTGATTGTCAAGCAAATAACTGTCGGTTTCATGGTAATTGACCGTTAATTAACATAAATACATTTAGCATCTCCTTCCACTACAAGCCACTGATGTTGACCTTTGGAACATCTACATTTTAAGTCTAATAAATCCATGTAATATAGCCTACACCGTTACAATAAATGCATTATTTATTTTAGACAGGTCTAAAGAAACATGATATGAAGAAAATGTAGTCTATTTCAGAAGAACAGAATAGCATACTCTGAGTTGTCCTTATTACCATATTACCGCCACACCGGCAGTCACGAGTCATGAAGGCAGTCAAATTCCACATGACTGTTTAGTCACGGTAATTAGGCTTCTCCAAACTCTGATGCTGCTGATGGTCATCAGTAGCCTACCAACTGACAGGTAGTCAGCACTCTATTGTCCCTCTAATCACTCTGACAACAATGCAAATGCAATCAAAAATCTAAATCAAACACTTCTTGAGAGCTCATGAGCTTGTGTTGTGCAAAATTTCTACAGGCTATGCAATTGCAAGAGAAAACAGAGTGATGGCTTCTACTAAAAAGAGGAGGATCCCATCAGCTTTCTATAGGCTAGACTTACTATACTTATTTCTCCACTTTCCTAATTTTAAGCACATTGCTTATCTTTACAACAGGAGTATAGCCTACCTACCTGGCAGGAAAATGAAACACGGGAAAAGAGTCATCCATTCGCTATTTAAGTGTATAGATGACATGTATTTTTCCCCCTGTCCCTGTTTCGTGCATGATGCATGATAATGGTCCATTCTAAATCAAAACAAATTTCACACCAATATAATTTAGGACAGTTGAAGTTGGAAGTTTACATACACCTTAGCCAAATACATTTAAACTCAGTTTTTCACCATTCCTGACATTTAATCCTAGTTAAAATTCCCTGTATAAGGTCAGTTAGCATCACCACTTCATTTTAAGAATGTGAAATGTCAGAATAATAGTAGAGGGAATTATTTATTTCAGCTTTCATTTCTTTCATCACATTCCCAGTGGGTCAGAAGTTTACATACACTTAATTAGTATTTGGTAGCATTGCCTTTAAATTGGTTAACTTGGGCCAAACATTTCAGGTAGCCGTCCACAAGCTTCCCACAATAAGTTGGGGGAATTTTGTCCCATTCCTACTGACAGAGCTGGTGTAACTTGGTCAGGTTTGTAGGCCTCTGTGCTCGCACACGCCTTTTCAGTTCTGCCCACAATTGTTCTATAGGATTGAGGTCAGGGTTTTGAGAGGACCCAATACCTTGACTGTGTTGTCCTTAAACCATTTTGTCACAACTTTGGAAATATGCTTGGGGTCATTGTCCATTTGGAAGACCCATTTGCGACCAAGCTTTACCTTCGTTTACCAAGACTGATGTCTTGAGATGCTGCTTAAATATATCCACATAATTTTTCTTTCCTCATGATGCCATCTATTTTGTGAAGTGCATCAGTCCCTCCTGCAGCAAAGCACCCCCACAACATGATGCTGCCACCCCTGTGCGTCACGGTTGGTATGGTGTTCTTCGGCTTGCAAGCCTCCCCCTTTTACCTCCAAACAGTTCTATTTTTGTTTCATCAGACCAGAGGACATTTCTCCAAAAAGTACGATCTTTGTCCCCATGTGCAGTTGCAAACCGTAGTCTGGCTTTTTTTTATGGCGGTTTTGGAGCAGTGGCTTCTTCCTTGCTGAGCGGCCTTTCAGGTTATGTCGATATAGGACTCGTTTTACTGTGGATATAGATACTTTTGTACCTGTTTCCTCCAGCATCTTCACAAGGTCCTTTGCTGTTGTTCAGGAATTGATTTGCACTTTTCGCACCAAAGTACGTTCATCTCTAGGAGACAGAACACGTCTCCTCCCTGAGCGGTATGACGGCTGCGTGGTCCCACGGTGTTTATTATTATTTATTTTTTTAAATTTCACCTTTATTTAACCAGGTAGGCTAGTTGAGAACAAGTTCTCATTTACAACTGCGACCTGGCCAAGATAAAGCATAGCAGTGGGAACAGACAACAACACAGAGTTACACATGGAGTAAATAATAAACAAGTCAATAATATAGTAGAAAAAAATAATCGATTTACATTGTGTGCAAAAGGCATGAGGAGGTAGGCAATAAATAGGCCATAGGAGTGAATAATTACAATTTAGCAGATTAACACTGGAGTGATAAATGATCAGATGAACATGTGCAGGTAGAGATACTGGTGTGCAAAAGAGCAGAAAAGTAAATAAAATAAAAAACAGTATGGGATGAGGTAGGTAAATTGGGTGGGCTATATACCGATGGACTATGTACAGCTGCAGCGATCAGTTAGCTGCTCAGATAGCAGATGTTTAAAGTTGGTGAGGGAGATAAAAGTCTCCAACTTCAGAGATTTTTGCAATTCGTTCCAGTCGCAGGCAGCAGAGAACTGGAAGAAAAGGCCAAATGAGGTTTTGGCTTTAGGGATGATCAGTGAGATACACCTGCTGGAGCGCGTGCTACGGGTGGGTGTTGCCATTGTGACCAGTGAACTGAGATAAGGCGGAGCTTTACATAGACTTGTAGATGACCTGGAGCCAGTGGGTCTGGCGACGGACATGTAGCGAGGGACAGCAGACTAGAGCATACAGGTCGCAGTGGTGGGCGGTATAAGGTGCTTTAGTAACAAAATGGATGGCACTGTGATGAACTGCATCCAGTTTGCTGAGTAGAGTGTTGGAAGCTATTTTGTAGATGACATTGCCGAAGTCGAGGATCGGTAGGATAGTCAGTTTTACTAGGGTAAGTTTTGCGGCATGAGTGAAGGAGGCTTTGTTGCGAAATAGAAAGCCGACTCTAGATTTGATTTTGGATTGGAAATGTTTGATATGAGTCTGGAAGGAGAGTTTGCAGTCTAGCCAGACACCTAGGTACTTACAGATGTCTACATATTGTGATGCTAGTCGGGCGTAGTGAACGGTTGAAAAGCATGCATTTGGTTTTACTAGCGTTTAGGAGCAGTTGGAGGCCACGGAAGGAGTGTTGCGTACTACTTGCGTACTATTGTTTGTACAGATGAAAGTGGTACCTTCAGGCATTTGGAAATTGCTCCCAATGATGAAGCAGACTTGTGGAGGTCTACAATCATTTTTCTGGGTTCTTGGCTGATTTCTTTTGATTTTCCCATGATGTCATGCAAAGAGGCACTGAGTTTGAAGGTAGGCCTTGAAATACATCCACAGGTACACCTCCAATTGACTCAAATGATGTCAGTTAGCCTATTAGAAGCTTCTAAAGCCATGACATAATTTTCTGGAACTTTTCAAGCTGTTTAAAGGCACAGTCAACTTAGTGTATGTAAACTTCTGACCCACTAGAATTGTGATACAGTGAATTATAAGTGAAATAAATATGTCTGTAAACAATTGTTGGAAAAATGACTTGTGTCATGCACAAAGTAGATGTCCTAACCGATTTGCCAAAACTATAGTTTATTAAGAAGAGATTTGTGGAGTGGTTGAAAAACAAGTTTTAATGACTCCAACCTAAGTGTATGTAAACTTCCGACTTCCGACTTCATATATATATATGTATATATATATATATATGTATATATGTATATGTAAAGACAAGATTAAATCAAGAATAGTCTGATGGGTGACAATGTCAGCCTATCACTTGTGAATGATATATTATCATTTGTGAATGATGCCTGGCATAAGAAACAATGTCTTTTTTTGTGACTTGTTCAAATCATAGTCCTCATGTAGCATAGGCCTATATGTTTTAATAAGGTTTGTATCACAACTAAAGTGGACAAATAACTTCTTAAAATGAAGCACATTAATCTGCTTTACAAGGGGTGTAGAGCCTAACTGGCACACATAAGCAGCCCTTGAGTTTCAACTTCGGGGAAGATAATATTCTCCATAAAAATTCACTTTTATAATAAAAGCATTACATGGATAATGGCATTTGCGGTCACTTCTGATAATGGTGTTTTCCTGTAATGGAAAAGCTTACTAACATGTCTGCACTGCTGCTCTTATAATGTGAAGAAACAGCCTAATAGTACATCAACATTTAAAGCTAAACGTTCTGATCTGCTACGTCTGCTTCGTCAGTAGTGTTACTGGTTGTTTTCATTTGGGATCAATCGTATCCCACAACTGTTCCAGACTATGTTTGGAATATTTATTTCTAGCACAGAATAGAATAGGTAAACTTTTGTACTATGGGTGATGACATAGGCATAGGCTAGTGCTTTTGCTATTTGTTAGACCTACTCATCTTGTTGGCTGATGAAAAGTAAATGTGGACAGTTCTTCCAATATCTTCAATATGCACCTTGGAATTGGATAAGGACACGCACAGTTGTGTCCCCAATGTGTCTGACTTGTAGCCTGTGAGAAAGACCCGATCACGTGACTGAGAGCCATGTGAGTGAGAGACGCTTCGTATTGCACTGCACACACAGGGAGAAGGGCACAACAGCCCTACTCCCATCCCACCTACACACTGGGCTGGAGATTCCTTATCCATTAGATCCTGTGTGCCTCTGTATAGCCACACAGCCTGCAGAGCTCTGCTAGGACAGCCAACAGCACACTGCACTGGGGTCTGACATCACTATGCGTTGACAGAGAGAGTAGAGATACAGGTAAAGCTGTAGAGCTGACCTGGGACCAGCCTGCAAGGCCTGTTCTGGGTCTACATATAATGATAGTGAGCAGTAAAGCTGATCTAGGACCGGCCTGCATGGCTACACAAAGCTACATAGGCTGTGACACAGCGCTGCCGACTGACGTCAGACCTGCGGAAGTTAGTGATGACAGAGCCATGGGCCAAAGAGAAGTGCTGTGTGAGTGTGCAGATGATCGCCCTCATCAGGCCCTATTTTAAGACCTGTGACTCGTAGAGGGCCCCTGCTTCCACCCACCCATTGGATTAATAAGCAGCCTTTTCAATTAGAGACAATCTGTGAGTCAGTGTGGCGTCAGGCGGCCCATCTGCTTACATACAGACCATCCACTCTCTAGACTCCACTCCCTCCCTCTCGGTGGCCCCTGGGAGCACTCGCCTGGGACAGAGTTCAGTCACTCCAGCACTCCTTTCTCCTCCTCTCTATTCCTCTCCACATCTCTTTTCTTTTCTCCTTTCCTTTCCTCCCCTTGTCTCCTTTCACAAGGTATGCACAAATATATTTACTAAGGGATCCAGATGTAGTAAATAGCTGTGTGGAACGGACGGCTGAGTAGGTGGCGATGGTGAGGTGTTTCATCAGTACCATTAGTATGGATCTGCATTTAACACCCTCATTCACCATCTCTATCCACATCACATTTCAGGGTATGAAGTCCTTTTAATGAGAACACTGGCCTGGGGTCATGGTGTGTGGAGGCATTTGTTTGTGAATGTGTGTGTGTGTGTGTGTGCATTTAATTGTACATACATTATGCATGGCTTTGTTTGATGTTTGATAGATATCTGATATGACCGTGCGTGTATGTGGCGTGTGACCGAGGTACTCTGTGTGTGTGTGTGTTTCTGTGCATGCGCCTGTATGCATGCCTACGTTTGCCAGAAGAAGGAGTGAAGGCCGCTGGTTTATTTCCACAGAATCCCCTACGTCGCTACGACCTTGACATGCTGCATCTTTATGATTGTGTGTGTGTGTGTGTATATGCCTACATCAATACCCCGCCCAGGGCTTCAAACAACAGCCCTCGCTGAAATGAAAGTCAGAAGAATCTTCATCTTTGAAATGGGAGAGACATCTACGCAGGAGAACACAATAACTTGTGCCACCTTTGCATTCCCAAACACTTCTTCCAGATGGCTTATTTCCATAATGACATCACGATGCTTCGGCGTGCTTGAATAAAACAGAGAAAGAAAGGAGGATGAGGCGGGTGTTATTTCCTCTCTCATCACTTTTGATGATGGGGGATCAGGTTGGAGGAGGTGGTGCCATGGCAACCAGGGTGGGAACAAACTGTCACCCCTGACCCCTGGTCACGATTTGTCCTCTGTCTCTCCGGTCCAGCCCCTGCCTTTACTGAAGGTTTCATCTACTCCCTACTGGGTTGGAGCAAGTTTATAGTGACACATGCTTCCTCCTGATTTAAGACTTAAAATGTCAGTGCTCTGGGGTTCTGAGTGACAGGCTGTGTGGATGGATGTGGTGGAGGGAAGGAGAGGTGGGACGTGGGGTGGAGATACGGAGGGGGGTGGACGGTCCGGTAGCACATTGCGTCCCCATTCCTCTTATCTACCACCGGACAGAGCTGACACGGCTGTCATATATGACAACAGCAGGATGTGGTGACAAGGCCAGGAAATGCACAGCAAAAAAAATACCCTCAGCCACAAAACTGCTCCTCACACACCACAGTGAGATTGTAGATGTGTGTGAAAGAACCAGAAAATATCTGAACCAATACAGTTGATATAGGTGTCAGAGAGTCAAATGTGTGTGTTTGGTTCTACACGAGCAAGAGAGAGAGGGAGAGTCCACTAGCAGACACATTGTACTGTAACTAAAGCAGTAGCGTGCCTATTCCATCAAACCCTTAATTGCATGTCTGATCCTGCTAAAGCTATCACAGTGGAGGTGAAAAGCTTCACAGTCACAATAGAGGTCAAATACCATCCTGAACCACAAAGCCACCAGCACTAAGCCAGTCCATACATAATCAAATACTGACAACAAAAAAACATATTTCAAAACAATCTATGACTCAATACTAACGACACCATAAAACCACTCATACAGTAGATCCAGAAACAACATAGATATTAATCAAATGAGTGCCAGTGGCCTACATGCAGCCATATGCAACATCCTCTATATCCCCCCTCTTCCCTCTCTGGCTTACAGCGGGCGCTTCAAACAAAATGAGTTCCACTCCATTGACCAAAGTCAATTTTTAACCTCCCAAGCAACCGAGATTACTGCAAATCCCTGAAAGCTACAAGGACCGAGCAAATGTGCTTTCACCTTCCATGTTCTACATCAAGGTCATTGACAATATGAGAGACAGGCGGGCGGCTGGGTGAGGGCTGCCTGGAAGAGGAATACACTGTGTGTGGTGGTGGTAGAGGCAGGAGGAGAGGATCATTTTACAGGGGGGGATTAGCTGGGAGTGAAAAGTTAACTCTCCACCATCGCTCTGTCTGCCTGACGCTTCGTTGCTCACGGTCGCAGTGCCCTCCTCTTCCTCCTCTCTCTGATCAACGGGGGAGGGGAAACACACTGCACCTGCTCTTTTACCAGCCCCCCCATCCCGTCATCTCCCATCTCTCCACTGAGCCAGTCTACTGATCAGAGACCTGCACTGTAACATCAGTGTCATAATATCTCAGGCTGGGTGGGTGCCATGGCTTTCTACCCCAGCCCTACAGATACCAGGAGACAGGTTTCCCATGGGCCTGTGCTTTTATACCTTTTTTTCATACCTTTTGGTTATATTTACACTTTGAATGGCTGGTCTACCTAGGCCTTTTTAATACAAAACCATTGACTGGAATGAATCGATAAACACAATAGTGATGGCATACTGTATAAGAATCTTTAAATTACAGATGCAAAGGCCTACACCATGCAACCTGCATACAGCCAGCTCAGACCTTTTCATTTTTTTCTTAGTTTTTGTCCAATCGCAGTTGTTGTCTCTGTCTGTGTAGGGTTTTAATGTTTTCTTCCTCCCTAGGGCCAGAAGTTTATTTTATTTTATATGACGTGATAATTTGATCCCATCATAGCCCTTATCATAGCCCACATCATAGCCCATTTTATAGCCCATATAAAAACATCTTTTACAGCTGATTTATTACTATATCATACTCTACAGCTAGGGTCCAGAGTTGGTTTGGTTAGCCTACTACCAGATCAGGAAAAAC
>NC_056437.1:26110893-26125893 GCF_018296145.1 Oncorhynchus tshawytscha | reverse complement strand
GTGTGTGAGGGGGCTAAGCGAAGCTGAAGCAGACCCAGCGGGCCAACAAGACAAAGTTAAAAGCAACTGATTTATTGTTCCTCTGCTGTCAAGACGCTCATTACAACCACCAGCCCACAAGTTAATTATCTGGACAGGTTTCAAACAGCAGCAGCTGGGGGAACATATTGAGAAACAGAGTGTGTGTTTGGGCAGAGAGAGTGTGTGTGTGTGTGTGTGTGTGTGTGTGTGTATTCCTCTGTATACTGAGACATTTGAGAGTGTGAACAGGTGAGTGAGTGAGTGAGTGAGTGAGTGAGTGAGTGAGTGAGTGAGTGAGTGAGTGAGTGAGTGAGTGAGTGAGTGAGTTTGACTGATCATCATCCACACTAAGGTATGATCGAATCACAGATCAAGAAAAATCTGTTTGATCATCACACAAACACACTGTTTGTGAGAATATTTCAAAGCCTTTATCTGTCATAAAAAGCTGTTATCATCTCCGGCCAAAACTTTGACTGAATTAGCCAGTAAAAAGGGATTCCCTCAGGCCAGGAGCAAATTACTAGAGTCCACTGGTAAATGTACAGAGAACACACACATGATAGTATTAAACAGAAAATACCAGGAAAAGCCTGTTCCACTGCAGATATTCTTCTACTTTAACAAGGTTATCAGAGAGTAATAACTTGATAAACTAGTCTGCTGTTCCCTGTGAAAGTGTCCATTATTTCAAACAGATTTGCTCTCTCTAGTGAGCATACACTGCAACTAACTTTCTGCAGTACAGTCACCGGACACTTTCTGTTTGCTTTCCCCAGCGAAACATTACCAATACATATAGTTGTTGGCAATGATCTCTTCTGGAGTTACGAAAAAAAAAGTGCACAAATACTAAGAGGGATGTATCAGCATCATTTCTCTGGAGGTACATTAATACTGTATGATTGTGATGATTGCTGTTATCTCAGCGTCACCCTAGACCAGACCAGGGCTGTTGGTACAGAGACAGAGGACAGCTCAGAGGCCAGCTCTTCCACTTCCAGGGGAAAGAAACATGTCTGTCTGGGTAATAAATATCCAATCAGCCTTTTGCTGCCCATGACAAAGTTCAATTTAATCCTGACCAAGTGAGAAGCTGCTTCTGGCTGAAGGGCGATGAGGGGAGACTTGACCTGCAGGAATGAAATAGGAGAGGCTAGACGAGCTCCAAGCCTTCCTCTTGGGGACTGATGAGAAAACACATCACCGGATCACGGTGAATTTGGCAATGATGTGATCATTGGAAGAGACGGCATCATTACCACCATGACCACAACGATAAACCACACATTGCTGTTTGACTGTCAACTTTAGCATTTAGACCAGGGGTCTCCAACAGGTTAGTAGCTCGCCAAACAATTCTGAAAGTACATGCATTGTTCCACCGCAAACAGTCATAAACAAATCTCCCAAGTATCAGACACTGCAAGCTCCCAGCTATTACCTAATCAACGCAACATTGACATTATCCCACCCCTGGATAGCCACTATTGGCTTAAAAAGACAAACCTAACACAATATCTGCCAATTCATTTCCAGTAATATTGCCCCTGTCTGTGTGGTGCGCGAGCTTGTCTATCACTCTGTGTGTAGCCAGTTGGTGTGATACCATCTTCTGGGTTGACAGAAATACACTATGCACAGTTGAAGTCGGAAATTTACATACACTTGGGTTGGAGTCATTAAAACTTGTTTTTCAACCACTCCACAAATGTATTTTTAACAAACAAACTATAGTTTTGGCAAGTCGGTTAGGACATCTACTTTGTGCATGACACAAGCAATGTTCCCAGCAATTGTTTACAGACAGATTATTTCACTTATAATGTTAGGCTAATTGACATTATTTGAGTCCATTCGAGATGTAAATGTAGATGTATTTCAAGGCCTACCTTCAAACTCAGTGCCTTTTCGCTTGACATCATGGGAAAATCAAAATAAATCAAGACCTACAACAAAAATAAATCAGCCAAGACCTACAACAAAAAGTTGTAGACCTCCACAAGTCTGGTTCATCCTTGGGAGCAATTTCCAAACACCTTAAGGTACCACGTTCATCTGTACAAACAATAGTATGCAAGTATAAACACCATGAGACCACGCAGCCGGTACAAAAGTATCTATATCTACAGTAAAACGAGTCCTATATCGACATAAACAGTAAGGCCGCTCAGCAAGGAAGAAGCCACTGCTCTAAAACCGCCATAAAAAAGCCAGACTACAGTTTGCAACTGCACACGGGGACAAAGATCGTACTTTTTGGAGAAACGTCCTCCGGTCTGATGAAACAAAAATAAAACTGTTTGGCCATAATGACCATCGTTATGTTTGGAGGAAAAAGGGGGAGGCTCGCAAGCCAAAGAACACCATACCAACTGTGAAGCACGGGGCTTTCAGCATCATGTTGTGGGGGTGCTTTGCTGCAGGAGGGACTGGTGCACTTCACAAAATAGATGGCATCATGAGGTAGGGAAAATTATATGGATATATAGAAGCAACATCTCAAGACATCAGTCAGGAAGTTAAAGCTTGGTCGCAAATGGGTCTTCCAAATGGACAATTAACCCAAGCATACTTCCAAAGCACAATAACTGTTTGTCAGGACCTTCATGAAATGGGTTTCCATGCCGGAGCAGCACAAACAAGCCTAAAATCACCATGCCCAATGCCAAGCATCGACTGGAGTGGTGCATAGCTCGCCACCATTAAACTCTGGAGCAATGGAAACGCGTTCTCTGGAATGTTGAATCACGCTTCACCATCTGGCAGTCCAGATGCCAGGAGAATGCTACCTGACCCAATGCATAGTGCCAACTGTAAAGTTTGGTGGAGGAGGAACAATGGTCCGAGGCTGTTTTTATTGAGTTCCAGTGAAGGGAAGTCTTAACGCTACAGCATACAATGACATTGTAGACGATTCTGTGCTTCCAACTTCAAGGCAACAGTTTGGTGAAGGCCCTTTCCTGTTTCAGCATGACAATGCCCCTGTGCACAAAGGGAAGTCCGTACAGAAATGGTTTGTCGAGATCGGCGTGGAAGAACTTGACTGGCCTGAACAGAGCCCTGACCTCAACCCCACCGAACACCTTTGGGATGAATTGGAACGCCAACTGCGAGCCAGGTTTAATTGCCCAACATCAGTTCCCGACCTCGCTAATGCTCTTGTGGCTGAATGGAATTAAATCCCCGCAGCAATGGTCCAACATCAAGTGGAATGCCTTCTCAGAAGAGTGGAGAATGTTGTAGCAGCAAAGAGGGACAAACTCCATATTAATGTCCATGACTTTGGAATGATATGTTCAATGAGCAGGTATCCACAAACTTTTGGTAATTTAGTGTACTTTACCCAAAACCTTCTCAATATATATATATATATATATATATATATATATTCTGATGTTATTTAAGCATTGAAATGGACTCAGAACATCAAATTTCATTATCTATGAACAATTCAAATTTTAAGACTGAAAAACAAAACTAAATCTAAAACCAAGAAAATGTAATTGAGAACATAATTTGGCAAAATATAAAACAGGGCAAAAATGTATATTTTTATAGGGGCCCCCTTAGAGTTGTTTATGAACCATTATTTTAACATGTACATTGACAGAAAACAGTGCACTACTTTCTCTTGTACACTAAGAACCTGGGGAAGAGTTGCAGGGGAGAGGAGAAGAATGTTCCTATTTGAAAGGTAGAAAGAAAATTAGTAGCTCGCAACGTAAAATATTTTTTGAAATAGCTCTTATGCTAGAAAAGGTTGGAGACCCCTGATTTAGACTGTGCATGTAGAAAACACCATCACCAAAAAATTGTGATTGAACCAACCACATGGAGTTCGGTAAAAGCCCTAAAAGGGAATAGCTGAGATATTTTAGCCAGTGTGTGTGTGTCTGTGTTTGACCTGGGCCTCCTGCTGCAGTGCGGTAGGTAGGTAACTGTGTGCTGACTATCCCAGCAGAGAGTTAAATAAGGCACATCTACATTCCGGGAGTGGGGGGGTCAGGAGCTGGTATTTAAAGGGCATGGCGTGAATACTGTTCTGTGGCGTTCTATTGACACTGGGGCCGCTGGCGCAGGACATGGGGGAGGGCTACAGCACATCAGGAGCATACAGAGCAGCCACAGCCATGTGCCCATAGACAGAAAGAAAGAAAACCTTACTCACACACTCTCATACACACACTCCAGCGTTCATACAGTTGAAGTCGAAAGTTGATATACACCTTAACCAAATACATTTAAACTAATCCTAGTAAAAATTCCCTGTTTTAAGTCAGTTAGCATCACCACTTCATTTTAAGAATGTGAAATGCCAGAATAATATTAGAGAGAATTATTTATTTCAGCTTTTATTTCTTTCATCACATTCCCAGTGGGTCAGAAGTTTACATACACTATATTAGTATTTGGTAGCATTGCCTTTAAATTGGTTAAATTGGGTCAAACGTTTCGGGTTTCCCACAATAAGTTGGGTGAATTTTGGCCCATTCCTCCTGACAGAGCTGGTGTAACGGAGTCAGGTTTGTAGGCCTCCGTGCTCGCACACACCTTTTCAGTTCTGCCCACAGATTTTCTATGGGATTGAGGTCAGGGCTTTGTGATGGCCACTCCAATACCTTGACTTTGTTGTCCTTTAGCCATTTTGCCACAACTTTGGAAGTATGCTTGGGGTCATTGTCCATTTGGAAGACCCATTTGCGATCAAGCTTTAACTTCCTGACTGATGTCTTGAGATGTTGCTTCAGTATATCCACATGATTTTCCTACCTCATGATGCCATCTATTTTGTGAAGAGCACCAGTCCCTCCTGCAGCAAAGCACCCCCACAACATGATGCTGCCACCCCCGTGCTTCACGGTTGGGATGGTGTTCTTTGGCTTGCAAGCCTCCCCCTTTTACCTCCAAACATAACGATGGTCATTATGGCCAAAGAGCTCTATTTTTGTTTCATCAGATCAGAGGATATTTCTCCAAAAAGTACGATCTTTGTCCTTATGTACAGTTGCAAACCGTAGTCTGGCTTTTTTATGGCGGTTTTAGAGCAGTGGCTTCTTCCTTGCTGAGCGGCAAGGTAATTTAATTTAACTGCACAGCAGGAAATGGAAACGTGTAGTATATCCGATGTTGTCCTTGCCCAAAAAAAATGATACCGATAACTGATTTTAAAAATGTTTGCGGCCTTTCAAGCATTCTAGTACAGTTAAATAGTTAACACACAAACATGGACGCAGTGGTCTAAGGCACTGCATCTCAGTGCAAGTGGCGTCACTACAGTCCCTGATTTGAATCCAGGCTGTATCACATCCGGCCGTGATTGGGAGTCCCATAGGGCGGCGCACAATTGGCCCAGCGTCGCCCGGGTTTGGTTGGCGTAGGCCGTCATTGTAAATAATAATTTGTTCTTAACTGATTTGCCTAGTTAAATAAAGGTTACACACACACACCACACTGGCCAAAAAGTTATTTTGTTGACAGTTACGTATTTCCCCATTACCAGTAAAACATAAACAAAACCTATTTCTTTCACTTACTTGCTGTGCTGTTTCATTGTTCATTTATTCAGTCGTTTCATTCTCAACCAGGATTTCATCATACATGTAAAGCAGTGAAGTTTCAGCTCTGTCTGTCCGTGGCCTCTCTTCCTGTCTGCATCGATGTAGCGGTCCTGCATCGAGCATGATGGCGACACAGTAAAGAGAGAGTGCCACCGAATCGCTTGTTCACAGCCTGTGTCGGCAGTTTTGTTGAGCAGGCGTTTCAATGCCATGACAGAGGGTATCACGTCTGCTGCAGGCGCAGTTGATGAGCTTATTTCTCGAGTCAGTTGTTTGAATGGAGCTAGCTAGTGTGTTCATGTTTCCAAGTTTCAAACATGTTCTCAAATGCCATTGAAATGACATCAGTGGTATGACAACCAGCACATTCATGAGCATGCAGTACGAAATCCTCAATGACCCACTGTGCTGTCAGACTCAGCATGCTCATGGGGCTGATATCGCTGGCCCAAATGTCAGTTGTGAAGCTAATAGCTGTGACGCTATTACTGTGTAACTCCGGTAGGGCAACATCTAAAAAATAGCGCCCTTGGTAGTCTGTACCAGTGCTCGACCAGTCGGTCGAAAGCCAACATAACCCACGACAGAGAACAGTTGATTGTCAAGGGCAATGAATTATCTTGGCGTTAATAGATTTCACCTTTGAAACTCTTTCAAATGACTGCTCGACTTGTTGACTGCTTGATCCACACAGCAGACATTGTGGGCTAGGTTAGGAATGCTGTGCTGCACGTGTAGCGCTAAATTATATGTGGTGTCGTTATGTCATTATATCATGCATCCCTAATATTTATGATTTAAAAATGCTTCTAAAGTGTGTAATTTCCACTTTAAAATGTCAGACTTGATTTGCCCTAACAAAAAATGTAGCTACCACTCAGAAAAATGTCCATTAATTCTAATCCACATAACAATTCACATTTCCTGCTGCTACAGTATTATTTTCCTGCTGTGTGAAACTAGGTCTAATTAAGATATGGCATCTGTACATAAACACACAAAGGGGTTTTTAACTAGGGGATCTGAGTCTGAGAAGACAGAAGACAAGAAGAGGGAGGAGAAGAGAAGGAGTAGAGGAGAAGAAGGGGGAGAACTCATTACTCTGGCGTGTTGAACCTAGCGTCTCCGCCGCCCGCCATCTCAGTAAATAAAGGCTGTCAGTGGATCTGGCCCCGGGGCTGCTTCCAGGCCCTGTTATTTGCGTTATTAATATGCATGCTAATGTACCTATTTTATGGTTCAACAGTTCTGATTCACTTTAAAATCAATTATCCATCTGGTACACCCATACTTCGCCCAGGTTCAAATGTGTATTAATTTCAGCAAACATACATCGGGCACAACACAATAAAGATAAATAGCTAGATTAGGTGCAGTAAACAAAGGAACTAGGGACCGGATTTAATGAGATTTGGCGTATAAGAACCTTACAGTTAAATAATGAGGCCGGCTCTGGGGTTTTTCCAAATGCAAATTATACAAAGGAATGTTTCGCTGTCCTGCTTTTTCCAATTTCATTTAGATAAGAGTGTCTCCAAATAAGTTGGCAGTTAATATTCTCACATGAGCACTCCCCGCCTCCTCAGCCTCACTTCTCCCACCAGAGCACACTGTTTTCCCCGCCTCCTCAGCCTCACTTCTCCCTCCAGAGCACACTGTTTTCCCCGCCTCCTCAGCCTCACTTCTCCCTCCAGAGCACACTGTTTTCCCCGCCTCCTCAGCCTCACTTCTCCCTCCAGAGCACACTGTTTTCCCCGCCTCCTCAGCCTCACTTCTCCCTCCAGAGCACACTGTTTTCCCCCTCCTCCACAGTGACGCATTGATCCGTAATAAGTTCTGAAAAGTTCACTGCGCTTGTTTAATAGTTCAGCCTGAAGAAATCTGGATGGGGAACTACGGTGCTGACAGAACCACTTACGGGGTGTTACCTTCACTTTTACCATCAGTAAAATCAGTCTGATATCAGTGTCATGCCCTCAGCAACCCCACTGAGAGGTGAGGTATATATATATATATATATATATATATATATATATATATATATATATATATATATATATATATATATATATATATATATATATATATATATATATTTATATATATATATATATATATAGAGAGAGAGAGAGAGAGAGAGAGGGATGGGGAGCTGAATGGTGATGAGGGAGAGGAGGAGGACTGAAGAGAAAGAGCTACAGTTGGCTCCCTACAGATGATGCCCCCCCCATGACACCCCTCCGTGTCCCCGTCATTACCCACTGCAGGGGTTACACAGACAGAATGATGAATCCATAATTTTACATTACCCCAATTTTCCTCTTAAATTATCCTGATAATGTGGTGCCCTGCTCCCTACGCCCAGGGCCACCTGGGACTCACCAGAGCCAGAAAAATAGACCACTTGTGGCCACAGGCACGGCACATCTTGGAATAGCTCAATGAGGAGCATCACCCGGTTAATCTGAGTACCTTTTCCTCTATCTCACCAAGACATTAGTTAGACTCCATTTATATCACCACCACATTGGTTTCCATCTAATACCATAAGGTCTAGCAATCCAAAAACCAATGGTTTGGCCAATTCATCTATGGAGACCTTTACCATAGCACAGCTGTTGGAGAGTGAGTGTTAGGGAGTGCGTTACCGTGTGGGACTGAGTAATGTGCTGGACTGTGCTGGAGTAGTGTTGGTCCATACTCACTCAGCATGCCCATCCCCAGCATGAAGGCATCCATGGTGTAGGGCAGGCCCCTGGCCCTCCCTCGCGTGCCTGGTGGGAACATCACCTCCTTGGGCTGGGCCTTCTTACATTCTACCTGTGGACACAGTGCAAAAGGGGAAACATCAGTCCTACTGGCCCCATGGAGGAAGAAGGATGAGACAGGACGTAACCAGATTCCAGTAGCTCACAGAAAAACAATGTTGCTTTTCTCTAAACAGCTCAAGTTTGTGTGTCTGAGGAACAATCATGTTTGTACTGCACTGAGACAAAGGTCAATTCTCCAGAGTATTCCACTGCCTTGTGAAACTACTGGTGCATCATAACAGTTACAGAAGAGCCTCCCAAAACAATTCAGTCTCAATTAAAGGCTGACTGCACTTCCTGATTTGGCCTCATGTTAGATTTGGTTCATTAAGAAATGCTAGCGGCCATGACTGAATTCAAACTTGAGTTGGTTTTGGGGTGTGGTCTGATGTCGGTGTCTCTTGTGTGTGGTCGCAGGTGGGAAGAGTTCGCCAAATTATTCTGCCAATTAGCTTCAGCCTGCTGGTGTGCGACCATGTTAAAGTTGACTTTGGTGCTGGACAACGTGACCGGCAACATGTTTAAATACCAGACATCCATATGCATTGGGGTGTCCACCCACGGTGCTCAAAATACAATTTAGATTATTGTCATTCATTTGAACAGAATAGAAATGATTAGCCTGTAAAATTGTAATAATATAAAGTAGAACAATGTTCTTATACCAACATGCCAGGTTTTATTGAAAAGCAAAACATTGCTTCATTCCTGCTATAAATCATGAATATGAATATCATGAATATCATTTAAAAAAATAAAAAAACATTAAACCTAGAAGAGTAAGTCGCCTACATGGTAATAAAACACAACTTCAAAATATAATATTAGTATACCATCATTTGCAAATTACCTGTCCTTTAGGCTACTTGTATGAACATTTAAATTAATAAATAACAAGACACAGCTGTTTTCAAATGCAATCTAGGCCTCTGTAATTTCATTTAGTTTAGGCATAAACATTTGAATTGGGCCCAATAAATAACAAAACATGGCCGTCTACGAAGACCAGGGCCGGACGGTCATGGCTAGAAAGGATCCAGCTTTGGTCAAATTAACGTCAGATTGGACTTTTCCTAGCAGGTTAGAACTTACACAGCAGGTTATGGTAATTAACATAGCAGGTTAGTACTTACACAGCAGGTTATGGTAATTAACATAGCAGGTTAGTACTTACACAGCAGGTTATGGTAATTAACATAGCAGGTTAGAACTTACACAGCAGGTTATGGTAATTAACATAGCAGGTTAGTACTTACACAGCAGGTTATGGTAATTAACATAGCAGGTTAGTACTTACACAGCAGGTTATGGTAATTAACATAGCAGGTTAGTACTTACACAGCAGGTTATGGTAATTAACATAGCAGGTTAGTAACTTACACAGCAGGTTATGGTAATTAACATAGCAGGTTAGTACTTACACAGCAGGTTATGGTAATTAACATAGCAGGTTAGTACTTACACAGCAGGTTATGGTAATTAACATAGCAGGTTAGTAACTTACACAGCAGGTTATGGTAATTAACATAGCAGGTTAGTACTTACACAGCAGGTTATGGTAATTAACATAGCAGGTTAGTACTTACACAGCAGGTTATGGTAATTAACATAGCAGGTTAGAACTTACACAGCAGGTTATGGTAATTAACATAGCAGGTTAGAACTTACACAGCAGGTTATGGTAATTAACATAGCAGGTTAGTACTTACACAGCAGGTTATGGTAATTAACATAGCAGGTTAGAACTTACACAGCAGGTTATGGTAATTAACATAGCAGGTTAGTACTTACACAGCAGGTTATGGTAATTAACATAGCAGGTTAGAACTTACACAGCAGGTTATGGTAATTAACATAGCAGGTTAGAACTTACACAGCAGGTTATGGTAATTAACATAGCAGGTTAGTACTTACACAGCAGGTTATGGTAATTAACATAGCAGGTTAGAACTTACACAGCAGGTTATGGTAATTAACATAGCAGGTTAGTACTTACACAGCAGGTTATGGTAATTAACATAGCAGGTTAGTACTTACACAGCAGGTTATGGTAATTAACATAGCAGGTTAGTAGAATTAGGTTAAGGTTAGGAAAAGGGTTACAGTGGGCTAAAATGCAGAAAAGATATTTAGTTAATTTGACAAAAGCTGGAACCCTTCTAGCCATGACTGGACTGGCCCGCCCCACTCCCCATTCCCGCTGCGATTCAGCACCATAGGACTGGAAAGAGGACACTAGGCAGCCACAAAATGAAGAAATTATCAAACTGATGTTTGACAATCAAATTCGATATGTAAATAAACAAAATCGGTTAAGGCTGGTTCATTGAGAGAAAGATGATTTTACACTGATCCAGCGCAATGCATTTCCAGGCAACTGAGCTGAGCACGGCACCATCCTCTCCCTCAACGTCACAAAGGAGCCTGTACAGGCAACTGTGGGCAACAAAAAAGAACTTCAAGTTCCTTGAAAGCATAAATTATATCTCACTCTTTTTACAGTTCTACTGGTTGATAATACATGTTTATTGTAATTTGAACTATTGTGGGGTCGTGACTAGTGTCATGTGTGATATATGTGGCTTGTTGATAACAACTCTGTGTTCTGTGTCCCTTCTATAGGCAGTTGATTGCCTAGTGATTGCAACATTGTAACGATCCGATATGAATAGTTGGCAACCATGTTTTGTTTCCAAGTGCTACTGAATAAGCTCAACTGAAATGCATCAATTGTGCATGATACATTTCATTACTCTACTCTAATCTATCAATCCATTCCAAATCTTTATACTATACATGACACAGGGGCGACATATGTTGATCTGGCCTAGGGTGGCAGCAGAACTGCTAGGACTGGCCTGAAGAACACAATGATTTGCCTCTAATTTACTTGTGTTTGCAAAAGGGTCTTGGCCTGCTCAAAGTGAGCTGCTGCTGTTCGGAGTCAAAACTGTCCAAATCCTTTGAGCAGCTTGCGATGTGCATTAGCCTAGTTACTTTGTCCCCTAGAAGGCTCCATCTTGAGGCCATCTTTACTCTGTTTTTGAGAAAGAATCCCCTCTCGGCAATAATCAACACAATGTAAATGAGACAATATTTTCATGTTGCACAACAACGATGAGACAGCCTACAGGGAAGAGGTCAGAGACCTGGCATTGTGTTGCCAGGACAACAACCTCTCCCTCAACGTCAGCAAGACAAAGGAGCTGATCGTGGACTACAGGCAACTGAGCTGAGCACGGCACCATCCACATCGACGGGCCTGCTGTGGAACAGGTCAAGAACTTCAAGTTCCTTGGTTTCCAAGTTTCTCGGTTTCCACATCACCAACAAATTATCATGGTCCACACACATCAACACAGTCAAAATGAGGGTACGAAAACGCCTCTTCCCCCTCAGGAGGCTGAAAAGAGTTGTCATGGGCCCTCAGATCCTCAAAAAGTTCTACAGCTGCACCATTGAGAGCACCTTGACAAGCTTCATCACCGCTTAGTATGGAAACTGTTTGGCATCCGACCACAAGGCGCTACAGAGGGTAGTGTGTACGGCCCAGTACATCACGGGGGCCGAGCTCCCTTCCATACAGGACCTCTATACCAGGCGGTGTCAGAGGAAGGCCCTTGCCAAAGACTCAACCAAGTCATAGACTGTTCTCTCTGCTACTGCACAGCAAGCGGTACCGATGAACCAAGTCTGGAACCCCCCCCCAAAAAAGTCTGGAACCAACAGGACCTGGAACAGCTTCTACCCTCAAGCTATAAGACTAGTTCATCATTCTATCTATTTCTTTCAGGGTTTTACACACTTCTGAAACAGAGGAAGATGAGAAGGAGAACCTGGCAAAGGAGTGCACAGGGGTGTCAGGTAAATTCACAGGGGGCTCATTTATACCTTTAACCTTTTCAAATAAACTGCCTGCATCTGGAAAATGCTGATTGAAGGCTTTCAGAATAGAAGTTTTCTCAGTTACAATCTGTGTGTCTACCAACAATCGTTTGGGAAGCTGTGTATCTTTTTTCCACTCCAAACCTTTCACTACTTGCCAATATTTGGAGGGATCATTTACATTTTCCGAAGTAGATTTAAGGTAGTGGTCTGCTTTCAGTTTAAGGGTCATAGCAACACCCAGAGTTTGAAGAAAAGGCTAATTCAACATCAGGGATGAATTAAATTATATTCCATTCAATGCTAAATAAAAACCTTGAATATCAAACGTGAAGATCGACAGTGTAACTAGATAACCTAGTTACACTGTTGACAATCTGAGTGATAACCTAGTTACACTGTTGACAATCTGAGTGATAACCTAGTTACACTGTTGACAATCTGAGTGATAACCTAGTTACACTGTTGACAATCTGAGTGATAACCTAGTTACACTGTTGACAATCTGAGTGATAACCTAGTTACACTGTTGACAATCTGAGTGATAACCTAGTTACACTGTTGACAATCTGAGTGATAGCCTAGACAATCTGAGTGATAGCCTAGTTACACTGTTGACAATCTGAGTGATAACCTAGTTACACTGTTGACAATCTGAGTGATAACCTAGTTACACTGTTGACAATCTGAGTGATAGCCTAGTTACACTGTTGACAATCTGAGTGATAGCCTAGTTACACTGTTGACAATCTGAGTGATAACCTAGTTACACTGTTGACAATCTGAGTGATAACCTAGTTACACTGTTGACAATCTGAGTGATAACCTAGTTACACTGTTGACAATCTGAGTGATAGCCTAGTTACACTGTTGACAATCTGAGTGATAACCTAGTTACACTGTTGACAATCTGAGTGATAACCTAGTTACACTGTTGACAATCTGAGTGATAACCTAGTTACACTGTTGACAATCTGAGTGATAACCTAGTTACACTGTTGACAATCTGAGTGATAGCCTAGTTACACTGTTGACAATCTGAGTGTTGATAATCTGAGTGATAGCTAGTTACACTGTTGACAATCTGAGTGATAGCCTAGTTACACTGTTGACAATCTGAGTGATAGCCTAGTTACACTGTTGATAATCTGAGTGATAACCTAGTTACACTGTTGACAATCTGAGTGATAGCCTAGTTACACTGTTGACAATCTGAGTGATAGCCTAGTTACACTGTTGATAATCTGAGTGATAACCTAGTTACACTGTTGACAATCTGAGTGATAGCCTAGTTACACTGTTGACAATCTGAGTGATAACCTAGTTACACTGTTGACAATCTGAGTGATAACCTAGTTACACTGTTGACAATCTGAGTGATAACCTAGTTACACTGTTGACAATCTGAGTGATAACCTAGTTACACTGTTGACAATCTGAGTGATAACCTAGTTACACTGTTGACAATCTGAGTGATAGCCTAGTTACACTGTTGACAATCTGAGTGATAACCTAGTTACACTGTTGACAATCTGAGTGATAACCTAGTTACACTGTTGACAATCTGAGTGATAACCTAGTTACACTGTTGACAATCTGAGTGATAACCTAGTTACACTATTGACAATCTGAGTGAGATTATAGGTATTGCATAGAATTTTGAGTTGATCAGAGCTAGATGTTCACCAGTCCTGATTCAGATCACCCATCAGGACAAACTCAGAGTTGACATTCTGTGATACCAATTCAAAAATAACATCCAGAGAGCCAGCAGTAGCAGATGGAGGTATATAACAACAAGATACAACAATATTTAAAGATGAGCCGAGATTTAGGGTCAAAGACAGATATTCAAATTGCTTAGGTTTAGTAACAGAAGTCAGAACGACCGTCACAAACTTGTCTTTTACGTACACAGCAACACCACCACCATTAGATTTACGATCTGCACTAAAAACATTGTAACCATTTATACCAATATTTTTGTCTGTAATAGATATTTTGAGACAGGTTTCAGAAAGCATAAATCCATCAGGGTCGGCAGATTTTATCCATATATTCACAAAATCAAGCTTTGGCAGAAGACTTCTTACATTCATATGCAGAAACTTCATGCCACTCTGACTACTTAATTCGGCAGGGGTAAGAATGTCAGGGCCTGGGTTAGACTGCACATTTACAGACAGTAGAAGCAGCAAGATAATGGCAAGTCTATATCGAGGGTTACAGCATCTGGATTGACAGCCAGCACTTGAAGGACAATCCACAGTCACCAGTCTTTACCACCACATATTTCAGGAGATGTCTAAAGTCCAGAGACATGGTTAAGTACCAAGCGCAAGAGTCCGATTTCTCCCATGTTGTTTGAGTTCTCGTGGGCATTTACAAAGCAAGCGTGTGGATTCTCTCAAGGCACAAGGGGGAAACAGTCATATATTTCCTCATTCACAGAGCAACGGGCTCTAAAGGTATCACCAACATTATAAAAGCCAAGGGTAGACAACAGCAAAAAATTTTTTTTTAATTTTTAATTTTTATTTATTTCACCTTTATTTAACCAGGTAGGCTAGTTGAGAACAAGTTCTCATTTACAACTGCGACCTGGCCAAGATAAAGCATAGCAGTGTGAGCAGACACCACAGAGTTACACATGGAATAAACAATTAACAAGTCAATAACACAGTAGAAAACAAAGGGGGAGTCTATATACAATGTGTGCAAAA